>NW_026901405.1:0-30000 GCF_033783945.1 Neopsephotus bourkii | reverse complement strand
TTATATTCATCTCAAAGAACAGAAAAAATCTCAGTCTATCTAGTAGTTATGTGTACTCCCAGTGGATGTGTTGATAACTCCACCTTAAACGGGACAGGATAATTCATTTATCTGGCAGCAATACCTGGGGCTATCCTGTTTTGGAAGGAACAGCAAACAGCTTGGATTTTTTTCAAGCTTAGCATAAATCTTTATGAAGTCAAAATTAGATTTTTAAGGGAGGAAAGTTTTCTAAAGAGAAGTCTTGGACAGAATTCCTATCTGCTGCCATGGAGCAGGAAGGAAGTAATTACGTTTAATGTTGTGGAAGGACTGGAGGCTGGGAAAGGCTGTCTCTGTCTGGCCTTACAGAAAACAGGCGTATGGTACAGATTGTTGTGGGATGAATGATGCCAATGGCTCTTCGCAAGGCTGTGTTCAATGCTGTTTTTCTTAATATGTTCGCTTCACTCTGTTGCTTGGTTAGTAAATTTTTGTTAGTCAAACTGGCCAAGAGGGAGCTTGATTAGAACAGAGAGAGGGGGCTGATACAGCTACCACGGTTGTCACCAGAAACATGCATCCACATATGTGCACACTCACTCACACGTGCACAAATTTAACATCTACAAATCCCTTGGGCATCCAGCCTATTAAGTAGGAAAGAGTAAAGAATAAGAGATTTTAGGTTACTGCTTATAGAAGAGTTCTTCATCTGTCCCTGGGAAATGTCAAGCTGTTTAAAAAAAAAAGGGGGGGGAAAAAATAGAAGAAGAGGAAATGGCCTCAATGTTTCTAAAAATCTCACTATTGGAACAAATGAACTTTCGACATTTTTCACAGCTTCCATATAGCCCGAAAACCAGGCCTATCCCAGAGATAGTGTTGGGGGCAGACGTTCCCAAGGCTTTCATTATCCGTATGAATTTTTAACCTTGTGATCACCTTCTCTGACTCTCTCGGAACCCACCCTGGAGGTATTGTGGCCTAGAGGTAACAGGTTAAGTCCCTTTCAATGTCCCATTTAGCTCACAACCTCTCAGCAGAGTCTGCCGGGGTCAATATTAAATGCTGGGTCTTCTGATGTGAACACTTGCCCACCAAAACTGGATGGAATAGACGAACTCATTTCCTATCCCATATGCTGCTGCATGGCAGCAACTTCCAGGATTGCTCAGCTGGGCTGGATTCAAACTGTCAAGTTATACTGCTATACAATGGCTTTCCATCTCACCTTTGAAGGAAACATTATCTAAAGTGATTCTGCCTAAATCAGAGCTTGCTTTTACCCTACTCCCCCTTCTCCACCATATTTCAGGTCTGAGTGTGACATCTGGCATGACACATGGAGAGCCTACAACCTAGAGAACTCATCCATCTTCGCAAGTGAAGGACATCCATATATTTCAACATAGTCTAGGGCAGACTTGCAGCAGGAGAATCCAGTAACCTGGCAGGAACTCTGCATATTTTATGAAGGACAGCATCTAAACTACCTCAGCCAGTGGAAAAACAAGTGCCACTGAAGGGGCCTTGAGGGTCCTAAGATAGGCAAGCAGAGGCAAGTAGTTCTGGGAGAAGAGACTATTACTGTGTTTCAGTCTCTTTCCCCTATACTCACTTGTATCTCCACAACTGCAGTGATTCACAGTTCTGCCTTCATTTATGGAAATGTTCATACACCAGGCAAGGTGGGCCACCAGCTAGCATGCCCCTCAGGCTGTCTTCTCTGTGTGTATCCATGCTGTACACACAAGGCTCAGCAAAGTATGCCTTCAGACCATACCCTTTGCATCTCTGTGGTCCATCTCTGCCTTGTTCCCCATCTCCCTTTATGATGCATGTTTTATATTCACCTGCAATGCCAAGTCCTTACTCTTCTCCCTACTCTGGACCTCATTCAGTTTGCTGCTGTTACAGCCTTCCTTTAAAAAGCTATCTCTTTCTCTGTGGTTACACACTGAAGCACTGGGAGGACAAGGAATGCTTAAAGCCCAGCAAAGCTGAAAATGCAAGCACTGTGTATTTTGCTGTTGAACAAATAAGATGCATGGGCAAATATCACTGTCTTCTTTGAAACAATTAAGAGTCTGACTGAGCGTAAAGAATGTCAACCCAGAGCAAGCCCCGCCAGATTACTTCCAGCTGAACATCAACACACACAGCTTATAACTCCAGAGAGCAGCTGCAGTGAATGCCAAGGGAATTCTACTTGCTCCTTATGTTTAAAAGGAGAAATAGTAAGAGTCCATTCTTCTCAAAGCAAACCCTCTCTGCCCCGGACATGAAGAGGACAGGATGAGTTAATATTCCACTGGTTGGTAAACCTTTAGGTGTTGTTTCTGCACGGGAGGACACAATTTGGAGTTCCTCTGAAGCTCTAAAGATTCTGTGGCTGTGGGAGCCATTTGGATAGGAGCTCAAACTATTTGTGTAACACACACTCCAGGCTTGCATCCAAAATACTGGCCTTCAATCAGGAAAAGATATTATCCAAAGCCAACCTTACAATCACCAGCAAGAGTGCCAGAGTGGCCAGATGGTGCTCGAGTACCACTGCAGCCCCCTGGACTGATTCCCCTGCAAACACTGGCAACTGTGATGGGCAAGGATGCACCCTCCCTCTCCATCACTCCAGCAAGGTGTGCCAGCTTTCCCAGGCAGCATCAGGTACTTTTACAGCTCCCTACCACTGCCAGTGCCAGATATTGCTGCATCTTCCAAACTGATTCCCTCTCAAGCACTGACAAAGGTGCTGCAACGTCATCACTCGCGATGTGCTTCTCCTTACCCTTTCCATTGCAAGTACCAGCAGTGATGCCAAGGTACTCAAACTGTGTCAGATATTCATAAAGACCCTTTGTAATAGTCCCCTCTTGTAAAAAATGGCAATAAGACCCAAGTGTGCAGATGGTGCTCTAATAACCTTCCCTTGCCCTTTATGGTTCACAAACACTAGCAAGGATACCAAGCTGTCCAGAGTAACCTTATAGATCTTTGAGGGACTCCCTGATCAGAGGAGAGGAGAAAAGAATACCTCAGTGCTGTTGGCAGATAGTTCCTCTTACTCATATGTAATCCACAGTTATATGCAAGTTTATAAGCAACTACTTTTAGAATAACTACCACCTCTCCTGTCTTCACCACCAGCAGACCTGCCCTAAGGAAAACCCCAGGTTACACAAAGCTATGACACAAACCAGTGCTGCTAAATTAAGCTTCTTCACCTGCCTGTTTACTGTGATAAGTTTCAGTGGCACAGTGCACTCATTGGCAGGTCACCAACAGCAAATGCCCAGTATAACTTAAGTCTCAGAGTTTGGTACATATATAAAGAAGGAAAAAGAAATCATGCCCTAAGTGATGTCTTAAAGAGCTTATGTTAATGTAAAGCTTATGTTGTTCCCACTCTCTTCTTACTATTGCTGTCTGTTCTTCATAAACCCACAAACCAAAGACTAAGAATAGAGAAGATTTCTTCATCTGAAAGCACTGTGCCCTGGTTTTCCTTCACAGACACTACTTGGCCTCTATGGCCAGCTACAAACCTATGCTGCTTCTGCTTGTAAAGGAAAACACTGACAGAAGATGAAAGGCTGCTTCTGTGCTCTAAATGCCTCATAGTTTGATTAAAAATGTTTTTGTCAATTAGAGATTGATTTTTGCTGTTCATTAAAGTGATGGATGTTGATGCTGACAGAGGTGATATTTTACTCTGTGGTGGCCTGCTGGGCCTGCTGATTGGGAGAAGCCAGAGGCTCCAGTTTGCTAGAATGGAGCTGATGGCCATGACTGGGATAAAGTAGGCCAGTCAGAGGATGGAAAAATGAGTGCCACAGTCCTGAGGGAGGAGCAGGGGGAAGCTTTCATGGCAGGGTTTTGCAGCTAGTCCTTACCACTTTATCTTTCTGAAAGCACAGTGGATTCTGAAGATGGATTTTAAGTAGAGCTCGGGGTGTGGGGGTTTTGGAGGGTTTCACAGTGGGAACGAAGATATGGATTGCACACATGCTACTGGTTGGTAGGTTTATACGTGCAGGCCATGCAAAATTTTCCCAGTTCAAGCTGAGCTGCTCTTCCAGGAACTCACGTTATGTCCTACCTGGACACTTCCAGCGAAAAGCCATTCCCTGTGAGGAAGCAGGGCTGTCAGTTCTTAAGCTGCATGGGATAGGTTCAACCTGAGGTATGATTTCCATCAGAAAATCCAAGAGTCTCAAATGCATAATCCAGGGCTTTAACACAGATATCCAAAACCAAACTTACTTTTACCATTCACTTTCTGCAGGGCAGGTCTACACATTATTTGTGTTGCTACCAGTGAGGGTAAGACAGGGAGTTGCAAGGAACCTCAGTACTTTCCAGTGCTGTACCCTTCTTACTTTTGGCATTATTAGCCCAAGTTATGTGGAGGAAGAAAACCAGGAGTCTCTGCACATGTAATAATAGGACTCAGATCATGTACTGGAAGTAGCGGAGCACACACAAATATGACATCTCCCTGAAGCTGGATCTCCCCAGAACTATCACTATCCTCAGAAAAGAGTCTGGGCACCCACACAGCTTCTGAACTAAGATAGAGCCCCCTTACAACCCAACTGGGTTTTATGCAGTTTTGCAACCCACTGCATATCCATCCATGCTTTTGCAGGCAGAAAAAGAGAAAGAACTGTGACTCTTCTTTGCCCCAGAGAAGAGACCTAATGCAGCAGGAAATCAAGGGCACAATCCAGTGCCCTGACACCAGTGCCCATATAAAATGTCCTAGAGTATCCACAAAACCCATGATGGGAATAGCAGATGCATACAACCTCTGAGCAGCTTCATTCTTTGCTGGGACAATATCAGGAGAATTTGGGTGTACAAAACAGGTCAGTTACAACTACATTAAAAGGTCTAAACAGCGTCTTTCATGCCGTGCTGTCCCACTGTCTTGAGAAGGGACTTAGGGCAGATCCATGGCAGTGATCAATACACTAGGATGGGCTGAAATGCAGCTCTGCAAAACCAAGCCTGTCTCTTCACCATTCAAAACTGTTTCTGTAGGTCCCTCATCTCCCCCAAGTTCCAGCTTTAGACACAAACTGTCTGTGCATATAAAAACACACACACAGATACATATATTTATATGCTGATGAGATCGTTAAATTTATCAGCTCTCCAATTCATTTGAGGTTTGTTATGGAGTTGCAGCGCTGCTCCTTTCATCTGGAAATGGAAAGGAAACGGCCTTTACCCCTTTTGTGAAATTAAAGCGAAATGGGTACCACTTTATTTTAAGTGCCCATTAACTAAGGCGTAACTGAAACCAAGTTACAATGGGTGCCTCAGGGGAATGTACATAGGAGACACGCACACATCAGCACACATCAACAGCAAATGGCGTCAGGAACAGAAATCAGGCCTTGTGGAATAAACATCAAAGCACTTGGTAGAGCAGCGATAGTTAAAAGCCTATTTTACACCCAGAAAATGGGAGAAATGCAGGTGCAAGCGCTCTCCAGTCCCTTTGAAAGATTCGTTTAAGTCTTATTAAAATATTACCTGCTTTTTTTCGGCCTTTTACTGGATTTAAACTCTTAATTCATCTTCTGTAATTTTTTATGCACTTGACTATTGTGAGGGGAAAAAGACTCAATACTGTTGGTAAAAGGATCTAATTGGTAACTTCTTTTCATCGGAGAAGCCCCCTCTCCCTCCTCCTCCTCTCATTCCTTACAGGTTGGGTCACTGCAGCTTCCTTAATCTTTGGAGATTATTCTTCTGTGGCTTGATGAGACTTCACCAGACTCTTAAATCTTTTCATTTCACCTCATTTAAATATTTTGGCCAATTGCTGAAGTTAATGATGATGAATAGGATTAAGATTAAAGGCTTAAAAGGGTTAGGAGGAGGAAAAAATATATTTCATCTCCAACAATGCATACAGAAGTCTCCTTTACTCTGAGTTGCATTATCTCTCTGTCAGGGCTATAGCTCGTAGCTCTTGGCAGTTCTCTGACATGGCTTCTCTCTGCAACCTCCCTAGTTGGCACTGAGTTCAGCAGAAAAGGATCAGGACATTTGCACCCTCTATGCATGTGCTCTCACTTGCTCCCTGTGCTGTCTGCCTCTGCTTGTGCTCTGTGCTTCCCTGCCTTATTCTAAACCCGCAGATCCAAGTATAACCTTTCAAAGATGCCATTTAAAAAAACCTGCATATTTATATAGCCAAAATTATCCTCATCATTTTGCACAGCAATTTAGAAGACAACCAGCCTGAAACTATTGTCTATGCACAGTACAACCCTTTCCTGGGGGAAGAAGTCTTCTCCTTTTTTCTTCTTTCACTCCTTTCCATCCACTGACTTCCTCTGGCAGAAAGTTGAAAATCCATCCTCGCAGCCTTTCAAGCCATAGAAATCAGACCAAACTGGAAATGTAGCTGCAACTAAGGCCTGATTCCCCATCAGTCTTGTTCTTAAAGGAGCAAAGAGTATTTCAGATAAATTGCAATGCTAGGAAGCTTCAGGCTGTTTTGGACAGATGCATACTGCTGTGCAACCAGGCAATCCTCACTCAGATCCAGCTCTGCTAGGTAAATGTGAGCTGGTGGTACTAGACTCTGCTATGGTTGAAGCAGCACAGATAAGGTTAGTGAGATGGCAGCAGTCAGTTCCTGGCACGACACAAGACTAGGTCAACTTGCTAGTGCAGTACAAAACCCCTGGCAAGCTATTTTCCATCTTTAGACACATATCTTCAGTCCTCAGTGTTTTTAAATAGGTGGGGGGAAGACGAATAAATTTTTCCAGACTTCAGTGGGAAAGCTGCATGATAGGGACCATTTATAATGCTAAGGATTAAAAACGGCTTCTTGTGGGGAACGAAGTGAGCTATGGGTTGCATAAATAAGATGCAGCTTTCTGGCATATTGATCAAACTGTACTAAAACTCTAGCCTTAAATATTCATAACTATATTTACTGGGGTTCATATTAGACTTGGCTGGGACAGAGTTTTCAAGTAGGCATTGAGGTCCTTTAACAAAGAAGGAACGTGCACAGTGTTGAAGTCAGTCTGGGCTCAAGAAAAGATGAGCAAAGAGGATGAGAGCTGAATGGAGGGAGCTGGAAGTACCAGCAAGTCCACAGGAGAATCAACTCTGCTAACAAGAGTCTCAGGATCAAGTATGACTGATACCAAACTTAATGGGGAAAAGCTAATGGATGTACATGGACAAGTACAAGGATTAGTAATTTCAGATGAAGGGAAATACAGGTACAATGAGCAGACCTATTTGAGGACTGCCTAAGTAGAGGTGCCATTTCCTAAGTAAGAGGCAACATGTGTCCATAGCTCAAAAAGTGAGAGGCTTTCTGGAAAACCCTAGACTTTGCAGGCACTGCACAGTCATCATCCTGGCACAACAGAAAGGTGACTCTCCCAGTAGAGGCTGCTTATCTAAAGTGTGTCCAGAAACGTGTTCAGTTCTTTACCCTTATTAAAAGTCTCAGTAGCACCATCTCTACCTGCAGGATGGGAAAATTCCAGCGTGCCCAACAAATTCAAACTCAAGTGTTTTGATTGACGCAACGGACTTAAACCAGAGACAAGAAGAGATAAAAGCAGAAGGTGAAAAATCAAGTGGTGGTTCGTCAGTGGCCTGCAGAGCAATCTTGTAACAGTGATTTTATTGATACACAGAGGCAGATTTTGAGGGACATATGGATGAAGGGGACTGTTACTCCTTCAAGCTACTCCTTAAAAGTCCTCTTCACTTGGCAGTGAAGAAGCTGCTGGAAGAACAGCTGTGATGGGTTTGAGGAGTGTGCAATGGCCCATCACAGCTACATCCATTCCCAGTGCACATTTTCCATCTTTGTTTGCTGCCCTAAGCATTTGTGCAGACTTGCTAAATAGTACACAGATATTACATTCTATGGCGAAGCAGACTATCTCTTTGCAGAATGCACTTGGGTTATAAAGGCTTCATCTGAAGTAATGGATGAAAGAAAGGAAAAAGAAAAAAATGTGGTTTCCATTCTTTTCAAGACAGAAATGTTTCCCCCTTTCTTTTTTATTTAATTGTATCCAATATCAGTATTTGGAAACTGTCAACAGGATCCGTGTATTACTATTAAAAGATAATTCAAATTAAAAGCAAATACAGAAGAGAAGCAAGGTTTAATAAAGATTTAATAGACCCTTTTTATCTCTTGTTACTAGATCCAAGCCTTGAAAACCTTCAACTCAGTAAAATAACGGGAAAAGGACCTCAGGATATTGCTCCAGGATTCAGGACCTTCGAGAGAGATATAAAGAAACATCAAAGGCAGGTGTGTGCATGCATATGTGTGCTACCCATGTGTCTGTGCACGTCTTCCTCTTTCTTAGGGGCACAGCCGCAGCCTGGCCCCCTGCCTCGACTCTGTAATGAGTTACTGTTCCCTCTGAGCTCGCTTTTCTTCAGCCTTGGCAAAACAATCCTGTCTCTGAGGTCTGGGCTCCAGCAGCTGTAAACCTGTCCAATTTTCTGAGAGCTCTTGGGATGCTCTTGACCTAGGCTGCTGTGCTGCTTTCCCTGCAACTTCCCTTAAATGATCACTTGTCGATTCAGGTTTTTAGCAAATAACTGGTCCTAAAGAAATGCTGAGGTTGATGAAAAAAATCCCACCAACATTCCTGGTCTTTATATGTGCAAAAAAATAAAAGGAATTTTAGAGCTATTTCACACTTGGACAAACACAAATATCTGATGAAGCTTCATATGAAATTAAAAGAGAGACCAGTTCCAGGACAAAGAAGTGTTTCTGATGCCTATCTGCGTATGGGAAAGCATCCCTGCCATAACTGTGGAATAAAGAATCTGAACCATGTCTCCCACATCTCCATTACCACAAACTAGTACCATAATCAGGTACTAGTTAATTGCAATGTGATATTCCCAAAGCCTAGAATGAATACTTTTCTAGCTGATGGTATGCTTACATATATAGAGCCTCAGCTTTAATACGTTAACACTTCCCAAAATAAAAGTCACCAACTAACCCAAGCACTCCCATCCACCTCTTTCAACAAAATAAATCTGTTATTATCCAGGTACTTGTAACAATGATGTAAAAACTCAAGCTTTGAAACTAAAACAAGCCCGTCTGAGCAGAAGCCGCTGGTGGATCTGTGTCTGCCCATGGCCTCCTCACTTAGCTATGCCTGCTCCTGCCTGCTCCTGACCTTTACTTCTTTTGGTTGCGATTAATGAATAGCCATCCACCAGGTAAACTTCACTTTAGCTGAGATTCCTCCGAATTAAACCCTAGGAATTTATCATTAGGTTGTATTTTTGTTACAGTTTGTTACAGTTTGGTTACATTTGTGTAACACTTCTTAGGGTGGTTACAATTTTGCCACATGGAACAGTTCTCACCTTTGATACATTTTTGTTACATCCTGTTACCTTTGATGCATTTGTTACATTTTGGTTACATTTTGTTACCTTTGCTGTAGTGCTGCGCACACGGGAGTGGAGTGCCAGCTATGAATTCAGCAATCATAAAGTCTTGGCATTGATCAAGGTGAGTATTCTCATTCAAGCATTCTTAAGACTCTTGTCAGTACATGGCTGCTTCTTTGCTCACTCTCAATAATCTCAAGGCAATTTCTTTTGAATGAGATGAAAATAGCCTGTATTGATGAAGACTACTGGAAACAAACCAGTAGGTTTTTGCCTAGAGAATTAGGTCAGTCTAAGAGTTGGGGTCAAGGTACCAGCATAGAGACTACTCTATGCCAACCTGATAGTGCTGTTATGCATCAAAGAACAAGTTATGCAACAAAGACTGAGTAATGAGGAAAAGGCTCAAAGGCAGAAGTGGACAGATGAAGCAGAAAACATTCCCAGCTTTAAGCACTAGGCTTGGAGATTTACAGGGGAACAAGCCAAAGGAAAAGAGTCAAATGATTTCCATTAGCTGAGACAGTCTCACAGCCCCAATATATCTATCATATAGTAGGAGCAAGGACACTTAAGCAGACAAGTAGAAAGAATGAAGGTGATGTTGAGCATTGCATAAAGACGCAGGTGGAGGGCCACAATTAGAAATTCAGAGCTATGCCATGAGCTACCATTTAGAACTGAAGTTCTAGTTGAACCATGCTCGAAGAGAAGGTCAACCCCAAAGTCACATCTGGCTTTAGAGCCAAAGAAACCCCCAGAGTGGATATGCTGAGTCCCAACACTAAAGTCAATGTTAGGAATGCAAATAAGAAGAGTGCTCCTAAAAGGCATATTTGGAGAATGTCCAAAGCAAAAGAGTCTCATTCCCTCCAGCCCACTACAATATAAATCAGTCATGCTGCTGAAATATGGCAGTACCAGAGGGATACAGGCCCCGGTTGCATGAAACTGGGAGTGTGCGGGATACTCTCTGTTATGCTCACATACATCTTAGCAGCCCTGGAGTTTGCAGGTCAAAGGACAAAAATGATCACTAACACAAGTGTAAAGAATTTCACTCAAGTCAGTGCAGTAATGCCCTTTGTGCCTGTTCTAAATTCCTCCCTGAGCACAAGAACTTGGAGACTAATTTCACTGCGGCTCACAGGATGAATGTTGTCTCTTTTTTCTGCCTAGAAATGATTTGGAAATGGTAGGTTGCTAGTTTAGTTTTATGAGCTCCTAAAACTATTCTTTGAATAATAATTGGCCTGAAGTTCATCTGTTGAAAGAGTTCAATATTCAGCATTCAGCTCAGGGCAACAGCACATCGGCTGTCGAAGGGGAGGGCTTGAGGGGGAATTACTCCCTCCAGAGTCACGGCCACACCACATGTGGCAAGCCAAGTTTAAAATAGCTGCAGACAGAGAGGAGATATGTCATTTGGAAATTACTTGTGCGCTGTTTGAAGCAGCCGTTAACCGTGCAGCAAACAGACTCTGCAAATAGAATTGCTGTGTGCAACACAACCTGGGACTAATGTAACCTCCTGTTTCTGATTACCGGGGACAAGCTCTGAAGCCTGCCATCCACAGAAACTAATACCAAGGACTAGGGAACAGTGAAAGTTTTATGGAAGACAGGGCAACAGAAGCCGGCCCGGATGATTAAAATTGAATCTCCAAAAGGAATTGATTGTCTTTTCTTGATGCAAAGCGCTAACTCTAATAAGATCTTTCATCATAAGGAGACCTCTGCAAGCCTACCACTGGAGAAAGTAATACTGTCAATTTCTAACGATGAGAGTGTGGATTTAAATAAAACTGGATATGCGTTTGCCTGGCTTTTGGGCAGTGACCTAAGAGAAGGGGAAAAGAAATCTCATCTGATAATACAGCTTATTGAAATGGTTCTGCATGGTGGCTTAAAACAGACAAAAACAACACTGAGGCGCAATGAGTCCGTTTTGCTCTGATTTCCTTCTAAATTAGACATTTTGTTCCATTAAAGGTAGAAGTCTCATCCTACGCTGGACAAATAACTTTTGTTGCCAATTGAGAAAGAAGCTTTGTTCAGCCAAGTATGTATTCCTTCCAAGTACATATTCCTTTAAAATGGTAGGACTGGCTAAAGCGCACAACTGTGGCATGATCCTTTTCCTGCTCTGTGGGGAAGTCACTTTATCTTTCTTCCCTACAGACATAACAATATTCCCTAGCACTTTAATTCTTATACCTCTCCCAAGGCTAACAGCACTGGACTTGGGATCCCAGGGCAGGGAGGATATTGGCAACGCAGTCCACTGAAGGCAAGATGAATACCCTTAGGAGGTGTTGTACTGCTGGTGGTACTCCTTTTACATTTGCAGCAGTAAGAGTATCTCTGCAAACCCAGCCTTCCCTGGCCTTTTCTTACAAGCTGCTGCTCTGAAAGGTTTTGCTTTGGGCCAAAAGAAATAATTTGTGTCAAGTGAAATGATGTTTTCCATCTTTTGGCTCCCCCTCCTATATGAAAAAGGAGAGCAACCAAGCAAGAGACAAACCAACCAACACAAAGAGAATTTGGTTCAATGCAAGCCATTTTTTCTACTTCCAAAGGGTTTCTTTTAGAAGAAAAACTATTTGCCCAGCCTTAACCCTAACCAGCAGAGTTCATTAAGGAACCAGAGGCAGTCTGCACACTGTTTAGGCATTAACTTAAACTACACACATTTTAATTTGAGCAATTATGTTCTCGGGGCCCAATTCCCACCAGTTTAATCTGGATCTTTTCTGTCATCACTTGTTGTGCCCAACAGTTGTAAAATGCACTATTAAACAGCTGCTGCCTTCCACAGGTGGCTGCCTTTCAGAATGAGGTGAGGATGTCTCCTGCATTGCACAGAGGACTTGTGAGGTTTAATTCAGTCATGTTTGTGAACAGCTCCAAAAGCTTCATTTAAAACCTGACGTGCTCTTTGCAGGCTACATTTCCCAACAGGAAAGAGTGCAAAATAAAATGGCAGCTTTCACAGAGAGACAGTGGAAACAACTGCAGCTAGGCTGATCATAAAGGCATGCTCCCATATAATGCACCACTAAGTCCTGCTACACTCCATGTTGTGCATATGAATTCATCAATAATACTATGCATACTACACATACATTTCAACGCAAACATACATGATGGTTCAATAAATTCAGTACTGCAGTCCAAAAACTTTGACCCATGTGTGTTCTTATAAGCTTAAGAACGATTATTAGCTCAAGGTATTGGGCACCTCTGAATATTTTATCTACAGCAAATATAAGATAAGAGCTATGAGAGCAATTCATTCAGGTCTTGAGCATGTCTTTTCCTTCTGTGTTGTTTGATACTACAACAACAGCAAACACTTTCCAGGTTATACAGTAAAACTTGTTGGATTTAACTGTGGTATTGAGTCAACAACCTGTATCCTGACCTGGATTTACTGCTCTCTTGTAAGCTGAGTATATATAAGTACTGTTTCTCCTGGTGTTTAACCATTCAGCCATACCAATCTGATCAAGCATTTTGCCCCCTTACATGAAAGAGTAAGGCAGAAAACATCCAGTTCCACTGCGCCAGCCTTTGCCCACAAACCAGAGCTACTACATACCAAGTCACTTCAGCACTGGTGTCCAACCTTATTCTTAAGCCGTGTATTACAACAAAGCACCTTTACCATAGTCTTTCTTTATGATAAGACTGAAGAATGAAGAGGAGAAGTCTTAGGATATTGGGAAAGAAAGAATCATAGAATAGTTAGGGTTGGAAAAGACCTTAAGAAGCAAAGAAAGAGAGTAAGACAGAGAGGGAGAAAGGAAGGCATGAATAAGCAGGCAGGTCTCCCCTACTTACTCCTAGACCTTGAAAATAGACTTCTTGCAAACAGGCCACCTTATATCTCCAACATACAGCAACTCATCTCAATGTTTCTTACAAGGATCTTTTCAGAGGGACTCAAAAGAGTATGAGCTGTTTACAGGAGAGCTAGTTTCCAAGGAGCTATCACAAAAGTTGATCCATCACCATGATCCAGGGCAGTTCCCATTCAGTTTGGACAGCATTTGCCTCTTAGAAAGGTACATGAATGCACAACTGCGCAGTGCAATCTTATCTCCTTGTGCCCCTCAGGCACCTGGAGCTGAGCCCCTTTGGCCTAGCTATCAACTTCAGCTGTGCTGCCAGGCTGCTGTCAGTGACTTGCATGAAAGTTTCATGTTATGTTCTTACTCTTTTGTCCCTCTTCATATACAGAAAATTCTGGATAGTCCATTTTGGCCCTTGTAATTCAGACTACACCCTGTCAGCTGCCTGCGTTTCCTGTACCAGATAGCTACTTCACAGACTTGGTAACACCAGAAATTAGTTAGTTAGATAACTGAGTTGTGGTCTTTGTATAAAATCAGGAGGGAAGTACGTCATACTCTCCACAGAAGGTAAGCAGGAGTCAAAGGCTCAGCAAGGAAAGAGAAAAGACAAGAGGAGGAAGAGAAGTTTGAGGAAGGAGAATAGAAACACAAAAATGTCAGGTATGGCCATAAGGAGACCATTCACTCACTGTGAGCAGAGAACCACAGGCAAAGGTAGGGCTTTGGCAAAGGAAGACTGTGAGAAGGGTACGAACCTAAAACTGTGACGTGAGATAAAAACATGTCTGTTCAAGCAGAATGAGGGAGCTTATCCATTTAATGGTAGAAACCACTTCTACACTACAGCTTCTGTGATAAGGTTAAACATGGCCTGGACAGCAACAGACCTTGACCTTAGAAACAAGTTGTTCTGGTTTTGTTTGGGGCTTTTTTTAAGCTGTGGGAACAGGGGTGGGTGGGGTTTTTTTCGGGTTTAATGTTTTCAACAGCTACTACTATCAGAACAGCAGAGCACTGAGGAAACAGGGCATGCTTTTATGCTGCGGTATGGCAGGTCCTCAGCCCTTCCCCAGCACTACTTCAATACCACTCCAGCTCAACCTGTGTGGCTGCACCTAAGAAGACAGACAATATTGGCAAGAGGCAGCAGAAGGATTTCAGCTCCTGTCCACCTGCTGCAGGAGCACATAATAAAAGATAAGAACTATACACCTTCAGCAGAGGAGCTATGCTGCTCACAAGCTACCTGCATTTTCCCCCTGAGCAACTGGGGGCGTGTGCACATCCCAGTCCAAGGGGAAGTCCATGGGAGAGACTGGGTTTCCCCCTCCTGCTTTGTGGTCCCTTCTTGGGCTTGTGTGGGAAGCTGCAAACAGACCGCAGAAGAGCAGTGTAGAGCTCCCTCTCCCTGGCCTCCCTTCAGTGCTCATCCTCTTGGTGCTGCTACAGACACAGTCTACTATAAACACAGGTTTACACATCCCACTGCACCCAAGAGAACAGTGTCATTCCAATGTGACTGTGATGAATAAGAGTTTGGGCTAAGCAATCTCCTATGGTCCCCTCCAACTTGACTTAGCCTACAATCCCACTCAACAGGCTGAGGGCACAGCTCTGGATGTGGGCACACGTGGGCCCTTCAAGAGCAGTAGCCCCAACAGGCACCATGTTTGAGGTCTTCATGTCAACTGCCTTTCAGTTACAGACAGACACATGCTCACACTGTACTGAAGAAAGGCACTGTCAAATGCTAGTCTCCATCAATGCAGACTCCTCAGGCTCTTTGTCCAACCCCTAGCACCTCATCTTCAGTGCTCCTGATGCTTTTGGTCACTTGATATTTCTTGCACAGCTTACCATCAACACCTGTTCTCTCCTACCTTGCCATCTCTTGTTATAGGGTGGCCTTTGTGCTGCACAGGAAGGAAACATGCTGAAAAGAACAGGAGGAAAGTAGGAAAGGAAGCCAGGAGGGAGAACTGGGCAGCAGCTCATTTAGGTGTGGCAGGCAAAGGAAAAAGGAGAGGAGTGACAGCAAGTGGCAGGGAAAGAGAAATCAAGAGGGACACGGAGAGCAGACAGATACAGAGCAAGATCAGAGCCGGGAGAGAGAGTGAAAGACCAAAAAGGGTGTTTCCATTTGTATTTTTATCTGATCCAAAAATGTGCTCACATAAGAAAAATGCCAGCTTCGAGAAAGAACAGCTCAGACAGCAAGAAAAGCGGTTTTGACAGAACAGCCAAGTTAGGAAAGAGCTGTCTGCATAAGTGATCAGCTCAAACCACATCGACAGCTCACACTGTCCAACCTTCCCTCTGATCCAGACTCTCTGGTCCTGACTTGACTGACTGGAGTAACTGGGTCATCACCACTGCACCAAGGTGGTTATTCTGATTTCTCAGACCCACACTACCACAGCCTCATACTGGGTTATGAGGATACATGGTGTATCCTTAGTACAAACACCTTAATGCAAGCATAGGGCTTTCTAACCTGGCTGGTGTGGCAATTTCCTTGATAGACATGCATGGATTTGTTTCAAGTCTTGTTTAACTTTAATAGCTTTACCCTTGAAAGACTGGAGGAGAAGAGATGGTCTTAAATTGTGATGAGGGAGTCAATAAGCCTCCTTTCATTAGTGCCTGCACTGTACTCAGATTTAGCTCTAAGCCTTTTCCATGAAGTAAAATAGTTTGTTTTGGCTCCGTGTGTGTGTATGTTAAAGAAAGAAGTAGATCAAATTCAAGAAAGTGCTGAACACTCGTGCCCTTTGCTTTGCTGGTTATTTGTCCTCACTGGCAACTGGCCTCCCTCCGAGAATGCTGGCTTGTGGATGAAGTGAAATACAGTACAACTGTATTTTGTATAGCATCTCTCAAGTAAACGGCATCACAATTGCTCTGCAGGCTAAGTGATAAAAACCAGCAGAGACAGGGAAGTGAGGAGACAGAAATGATGGAAGAAGAAAAGCTGTTTCCAGAGGAAGGAAGCATGGCTGATGCTCCAGGTAGGGAAATGACAGGCACACACTTTGCAATCAGATCTGCCACAGACTTCACGCTTTGACCTTGAACAACCTCCCCAGCCTTCTAGGGCTCAGTTTCCAGTGCAAGACTTCTGGTTATTAACTTTTCCCTGTCTCAGGAAGTCTAAGACTACTGCATTCATGTCTGTGGGGTGCTCTGACACTACCCAAGCAAGGACTTAAATGGCTGGATGAGTAGAGGTCTGCTGGAAGGTAATGGCACACAAAATGATTTGGATCTTTCAGGATGCCAATGTCCGATCCCTCCCTCCCTGCCCCAAATCACAATACCTCACTGAATATGATGACCCCAGTGAAGCATTTTATCAAGCAGTGTTGAAACAAGGGGGTGAGAAGCAGATTTTGCTGCAGTTAAGACAGCCTTGCCTCGTACCCAGTGTGACAGGAGGTGGCAGCCGTTGGATTCCTTAAAAGCAGCTTCACTCTGGGGACAGCTATTAAGGAATGGAGTACCTGCCAGTGACAGAACTCTCTGAGCATGTTAAATTTGGGTAGCATGTGGTACAGTGGTCATTTATAACCATGATACTAACAGTACACAACATATTGCTTACCATCAGAGGGACGGGAAGGATGGCTAGAAAAATGCTTTGCAATCTGCTGCTGAGCAGCTCAAACACGTAAAAGCATGAGAAGTGATGACCCAAATGGCTAACGAACGTGTTTCATTACGTGTTGACTGTGAACAGCAGGCTGACATAATACTTTTCAAAATAAGACATGATTTTGAAAGCACTTTCCATCTTTTTGAGCAACCCAGTTGTCTGTTTCAGTGAAAAAGGGGCTCGTGCATTCCCCACTCTGCCTGTGGAGAGGATGGGCTGCAGGATACCTGCTGAATACTGACTTCTAGTGATCCAACCATTCCCCTCCTTGTCTCAAGGAGGCTCCTGTTCCACTTTAAGGCACATAACTAACAATGGATGGACAGAAAAAAGGAAGGCACGAGCAGGAGGTTGGCTGGGACACATTTGTTGCACAGGACAGATGAAGGATAATCCTAGATATTAGAAATTAGCTCCTTGCTTCTGTAAAAGGGTCTTGAGTAGCTCTGCCTCTTCTCCCATCTCCTCCCTAATTCTCCTTCCATTTCTGTGTCCATCATCCCTTCCCCTTGCAGCTAGTTCAGGGCAGCGCCATGAATGACAGCGAGTAGAAGCTGAGAGAGGACCTTCAGAGAGAGCAAATGGGAAGCTGCTGGTCCAGGTTGCTGCTGCCCCTGGAAACAACAGGCCACTTGTTGACCCACATACACCTCCAGCTGCAGAGAGGCATTTTCCTGCCTCCCACTTGCCACATCCTTCTCTGATCATATAAGGTATGCAATGCTGAATGGGACCCGCTCCCCAAACAGTGCAGAGGGGGGTCCAAGTCGACTGCTGAAAGTGCACACACCTCCAGAGCAGTTTACTACCTACTCCTGCCTATCTGCATGGCGTCAAGGCCCTGCAGAAGGCATAGCACGAGACTCAGCTGCATCCCCTTTCTAGAGGGACTTGTGTGCATTTGCTGTCTCCACTTAAGTGGACCTTGCAGGACGCACAACTCAGTGTGTGAATATCAACAGGGTCTTTAAATCTTCTAGAAGTATTTTCCATCCTGGGTTTCCTGAAGCCGAGCACTTCAGATTGACAGCTCAGCAAGTATCACACCGATGTCACAATTGCTTTCATGCCAGCTGTGGGAACCACAGACTCATCTCCTATAGATCTCTCTCGTTACATAGGAAACCTTTTGTTCAATTCTCCCCACAGTCCCAAGTAAGACTCAGGCCATGGACAGGAGCACTGTTTTTCTGACTCCAGAAGTAATGTGCATCAAAGTTAGGTGCATCTCTTGTGTGTCACCATAGCAACAACATCAGGCCCAGTGTGAAAAATAAGGGGCAAGACTGAAAAAACATGGAAGAGGGCTCTACAGATAAGGGATGGTGGCTTCTTCCCCAGTTGGTGGCAGAGACCAATAGGAGCCCATGGGAATGACATCTGTCTGTGTCACTGCTCGAACAGAGAGAGGCCACCCGTGAGCCACAGCTCATGAATGCATTTGGGACCAAGAGCAAAGGCTGAGGACATGGGACGGGCACTGACTGACTGTATTCTGAGCCCTTTGAGCCCACCAGATGTCAGCATCTTTAGCATTGAATTGCAACCGTATATCAGTCTGAGAGCCCAAATCACAGCTGCACCGAGTTCTTTATCCTTCACACTGGTATTTAAGCCTTTCTGCAGAAACCCCTTCTTTGCCATGACACTAACTCCAACAAGTAACATAAAGCACAAAGGACTGGCTACCTCTGAGTCCTTGAGAGCTGCCCAGGTGGCCTGGTGAGGAAATCCAGCCATGAATGTAGCTAGGGAAGCCTATGCAACTAGCTTGGGCACAGCTTGGTAGCTTTCCTTCATCCTTTGCATGAGCTCTTATCACCTTACAGATGACACCACCCCTCAGACTCTACTAGAGCTTGAGTCTCCTTCCTCTGTCAGGGTGTCCTAAGCTGTGATTGAGCCTCAGATACATCTCCCTGACACACTCCTCTACCCTATCTCCATGGTTCAGCCTGTGGCAAGAAGTTCAGAGCTGCTGCTATGCAGAGAAGTAACTCTTGTCATCTTCTCCTCAAGGATCTCCAAAGCAGATAACTGAAAAAATCCTTAAGAGAGCCAAAATACTGACTCTTGTAGGAAAGCCTTCCTTCAGGGATGTGAGCACTACTGGGACCATCTCACTCGTCTTGACCTAGTAGTACACATGGCCCTGATTTTCATGTTGCCTTCTGGTGACCCAGGCTCTACAGAAGGGATTAAGAAACTGATACCAGTTGTTGCTATGTGGAAGATGGTTCCCTGAAAGACAGCAGAACGTTCTGGATTTGACAGAACTCAAGTTTGATCCAGCTACTCCAGGCAAATGTAAAGGTTTATGCATCTGTCATTACCTTCCCTAGTAAAGGTAAATTAAACCACAATCAAATGCTGTGGCCATCCTGCCTTCTACCCTGCTAGCTTCCAAGACAGGACCTTCCATACAGTTTGTGCCCTGGAAAAGCCATGTCTTAGCAGACAGCCTAATGCTGGAATCTGACTTTGACATCCAGCATTTCAGCTTCTCTCAGCAACATCTAGGCTTCATCCCTCCTTGGCTGTACTCATGCTACTGCTTCTTGCAGTAAGGCAATCAGAGTATAAGCTTTTTTCCCAGATCCCCTGCTTAACCTCAGGCAGACCTATGCAGCTTTAAGTAGTGTATTACAGTAATGAGGGGCCATGCCTATTACTGAGAATACGCCCTCCTTCCCATTAGTAACCCCCCCATGATAAGCAGCTCTATCTTCACTGCTGCCACCAGGCACTTCCAGGCCATGGGAGCTGCAAAGGAGGACAGAGCAGCCTGTCATAAAGAAAAAGTGAGAGGAGTGCATAAACTGGGAGAGAGGGTGGGGGAAGGAATAAGCATTGACAATCAAAATGCAGAAAAGATGAAATGCAATTTTTCTTCAAATGCCTGGAGACAAGACAGATCGCCCGGCTCCCTTCCCCTCCCTTGCCCTCCTGCCTGAGAAGAGAAGAGGTAGTTAACATAGGAAAGCCCCTCAAATAAGCCCTGACAGGCGCATATTCCGAAACTGATGGCATTTCCCTAAACACTGTTTGTAAAATGGTAATTATCCACCAGGCAGTGACAGCTGGCACTTAGCACTGTGAGAGAACACGGGCGGACAAGAAGAAAGGGATACTGCCGTAATTGAACAAAGGGTAGAGAAATATATAAAACATAATCAGAAAAATACAACGATTGCTGGCTGTGCTAATAGGTCACTTCAGCTTCTTGGTTCATCTTGAAGCAACTGAGTGTGAATGCAGATTGGGATTGACATCCTCCAAACCGTTCCGCTGGGAGAAGCAGCAGCAGCAAACCTGATGGGTGAGCTGCTGGAAGCAAGCACATGGGTGCCAAACTGGTGGTCAGCTTTTTCACTAAGTGTCTAGAACATTTGCTTTCCAATGTGTACCACAAGATCAGCTGCTGGAAATGAGAGCTTCTGGGTAGATGTTTCCTCCCTACTTCAGGCCACCCCAACAAGTCAGCTATGCTGCAACATGGCTAAGTGGAGTCATTCATTGGAAGCATCCAGACTGGACAAGGCACCATAGAATGTTCTTCAGAAAAACCTCTGGACTTGGACAGGGAGATGGCTGTACTGATCTTCTGTTCCTCTGGTATTCAACAAAAATATCCACTTCTGGGATGTTTTTAGGGCAGTGGAGTGGCCTGTCAGTTCAGATATCAGTTCTGACAGATCCCCCATATGGCCTTGGGGTAAGGCTCTACTTTCAGTGCCTTGATTCTTTACCTATAAAATGGGTTGTGAGTTGTTGTAGCTTTGTGATATGTTCAAAGCAAGGCCTTTTCCTATTAGGTCATACCCAAAATCTAGGACAGGGTCCTGAACAGGACGTGAGTCCTTTAAGCATGTTCAATTATCCAAATCAAGATATCATCCCTCATATGAGAGTCACACTCAGAAAGAATAAAACAAGCATAATGAAAATAAATTTATATTAATAAGTGGGGTGGTGTCTTTGAGCTTGGGGGCTTCCAAACTCAAATTCTGTGGACATCTGATTTGCTTCCTCATGACTTTAATTAGGATGTTATCTCCCACCAGCCTGCCGCTAGAAACACCAATGCTCCATGACTTGCTTTTGCCCAGATTCTGCCTGGAAAGGCTACTGCCGGGATCCAGCAAGCATGTACATTTGATCACAACCCACAATATGCCCATGAGTCACTCAGTGAGGAACAGGCTAGCAGTCCTAACAAATGATGGTCAGATAAGCGTGGTCAGACAAGGACATATAATGGAGTGCTTGAAGAAGGGAAGGAGGTCTGCCCCTCTCCTTTGTACCAGGAATCAGCTTGGCACACAGTCCATGCCTGGGATAAGACAGAAATAGCATTCGAATTTCTTGTCATTCCTTGCCGTTCTTCTTTGCCGTTACTTCTCCTTTATCAAGGACACTATTCATGAGAAAGATATAATTGTCCTAATTGACCCATACAATTTTAGCAGTTGAAGGCAAAATTCTTAAAGCTTCTGAATTCCTGCTAAGCTCATCTTCCTCCTCTACTCTGCCTTACCTCTGTTTTAGTGGATGTTGCTAGTACTTGGTCCATCACAGCAAATGACCTTTAAGCTTCTTTTTATGCCATATTCTCCTTGGTGCCAAGTTTGTATGTTAATAGTTTTCTCAGCACCCATGCACATTCAAAAGAAGATAGATTTTCTCTGCTGCAGACAGATACACCTCTGCACAGTAATTCATTATGCTACTATCTCCAAAGCTGTTTCTTTGAGAAATATGCCAACAGAGTTGTATTAACAGTGTATAGTTTTCCTGATGATAACTGATGATTTGTTTGACTAGGTCTCTTATGTATCAATCTAACTATTTTGTAGCTTGCATGTGATTTATTTTGTATTGTCTTTATAAAGTTCCAATATTACTTTCTCTCAGTAATCAATCTGCTTTCTTCAAAGTACTGTTAAGTTCTTCTTTAATGAGTGAGAGTTTGAGTAAAGAATTTGTCCTACAAAAGTACTGATCTGAAAGTTATCAATAGATTTCTAAATGGATGAGTATGAGTAAACTGAAAAGTGAGACTTTTTTTTCCATCAGATGACATTAAAATATATGCATGTTTTCAAGTACAAAGTAATTACTTTAAGCAGTAACAGAGCATTTCTCGTAAGATATATTAAAGAAACACCAACAATGCAATTGCTAATGTTGCAATTTAATTATAAACCCTTCTATATGCCAGCACATCTTTACTATTACTTTTGTTGCCATTTTTGAGCTGGAGCATGTTGTCTAACGCAATTTACTATGCCTTTTTTTTTGGTACAAATTACTTTCATAGCTTCTGTTTATCTGTCATATATGAAAAAGCACAGCCACACAAGAGATGCTACACAATGGTGATTAAGGTTAAAGAAATGAGAGTAACATTGTGTTATGTGAGAACGTCTGTGTAGCTGCATAATGAAAGGGGGTAACATATACCTGAAGGAGATTAGCAGTAAGACCAAAAGTTCAGTTGTAATTTGGGGAAGTAATTTCAGTGTAGCCATTATAAGGTAGAGCCAGGTGACTTCTGAGTAAACATGAATATTCATTATCATTATTAATGTATTTACCACAGACTTTGTCTCCCTGCAAGGTTCCACATACAATCTAGCCTGGCTATCTCCTGAGAAGCACATTGAAGTTCAACACCTTCTTGGTCAATGAGTGGCTGTACAGATATTTAAGATCAGAAATGAAGAGTTTAGGTAACCTAAGGTTTCCCACTGAGTGATGCAGACCTTTCATCAGACCTAGAGTTTCCCCACTTCTAACTCAAAAACTTGTGAGTGAAGCAAAGAAAGTCTTCTAGAAAGATGTCTGATGTTGATTTGAAAACTGCAGGTGATGTAGAGATGAACACATCCCTGGGTAGTCTAATTTCTTTTATGAAATAAATTTAGACAGATTCCTGTACACACATGTGCACACACACTCAAAATAAAAGCACCTTAACGATCCTCTCTGTCAGAGGAATAGCTACTACATGTCACTTGGCTTTGGTGACTGTCCAAGCATTCTCACTGCTGCTGAAGGAAACCTTTCCTGGCTTTGCCCTCTAAAATCTACCTGGCACAAGTGCTTAACACATTAACTTAATAAAGCACTCCTAATGCTGCTGCAGGTTCGGGAAGATGCAGCACATCACTGTCAGCAAGGTTTCTGTCACTGTCAGCAAGTTATTTGTGTTGTCTCTGTCAGATGGCTGTGATGGCTTGTTCAGTTTTTGTGCAGGGCTTGCAGGGAAGTGAGGTGCAAGGTAAGTCACAAGGAGGGGTGCAGGCACCTCAGCTTGCCCTGTGCACAGGCCTAGATTATCAGATATGAAGCACATCTGGAAACTGTATAGCAAAGTTAATGCTCCATCTCATGATCCACCTCTTGTTGGGCATCATGTGCCCATCAATCCGGTGTATTAACAAAGGCATTGACCGACTCAAATACATCTTTTAAGGCTTTCAAATCTGAATTAGGTGGTCTCAGCAGTTCTAATTACAGAAAGAAAAGTCCTCCTCCACCCTGCCTTTCTCTGCAGCTCACATTGTAGGATAGACAGGAGGAGGAAAGTGCAGGGAGAACATAAAAGCACACAGAAGTATATGTGAAATGCGGGCAAAAAGAGACAGGAGGTCACACAGAAATAAAGGATCAGCAAAGAGAAGTAAACATGGAAATCTAAGAGGAACAGGTCAAGAGGGAGCAAATGGGCAAGAAAGAATGAGAAAGCCTTTGGACTAACTGGCAGCACAGGCCAGGAAACACCTGAGCCACAGGTGTGCACAGAGACATTAGAATCCAGTGTAAACACTCACACACACACACAGTACCAAGCACTGAATTAGGTACAAAAGACAAATCACACACTCATTTGGGTGAGAAAAGACCTCTGGTGCATCATCCAGACCATTACTGAACTTTGTGGCAGGTGTGATTACATCTAAACCATGCCTGACAGATGGGTGACTCATCTCTGCCTAGAATATCTCCAGTGCCTCTATAGCCTGCCTTGGCAGCCAGCTCTGTCACCAAACTGTTCCTAGAGTTATAAAGTTTTCCCTCATATTTTTTAGCTAACTGTTCCCTGCTGCATCTCAGGACCATTATGTCTTAGGCCTGTTTGTACCAACCACTGAGAAAAAATGGATCCCCATCCTCTCAGTAGCGTCTCTTTATGGATTTGCAGACAGTGATTACATCTCCCTTCACACATCTTTCCTCTCAATGAATATACAGCAACCTCCTTAATCTTCTCATTTACACCACACTTTTCAAGCCTACCAGCATTTTTGTCACTCTTCCTAGAGCTCCCTCCAATACACTGTAGCTTTGGGATGCGGAGAAGACAGCATTAATTCAGCTTCCTGCCCTTTACCTGTTCCATGTCCAGTGGTGAGAGGTTGAGGACTGGCTGATATTTTTCTCTGAGTACCATTTGCTTCCTGAATACCTCCTGCCTTTCCCCCCTGAAATACTGTTATGTGCAGAGACCATGCACCTACTTATCCACCTATTTGATGTATTACACAGATAAACGCAAGGGGTCTTGCCTAGTAGGGGATCCAACATTAAAAGCTGTCTTAAAAGATAAGCTGGGCTATCTGTGATAAAGAGTATCTGAAGGAGTGGAGAATAAGGAAGATGACAGTGTCACTTTACACACTGGAAGAACCCCCATTTGATGGTACCCTGATGGTATACCAAACACTGAAAATTAGAACATCCTCTTGCTGTCCCAAACGCAAGTATTATTCAGAACTGTGCAGTCTGTATTCATTTCATCATGCTCATTTGTCTTTTGGGCAGCTGTACACTGCATTCATCATTCTTTCCTCCTCCTTTAAAGCCTCCACTTAAAAGACTGGTTAGGCTAGTTCTCAACAGGTCTGCCCCCCTATTGTTCAGGTGAAGTGCATGAATGGTTTCTACACAATGCAAAAATGCCTTTGGCACTATGATTTTAGCTGCAAATGGATAACCTACATGAGGAAAAAATCAAGAAAGGAAAGACTGAGTAGGTCATTTGAGATATTATACAGCTGCCTCCAATTGCTCCCTTAAGTTTCCAAAAAGCTTCTTGGGGATTAAATTAGAAGATGGACCTTTAAAAACATCTGGAAACAATATCCAGTAGAGCAGTCAAAAATGCCATAGCATTTCCTTTATGAATTTCACAAAGAGAGCAAGTCCTAAGTAAAATGCATAATAAACACAATCCTTCAGGTCTCAGTGAAAACACATGGCAATGAAGGGACAATCATTCCAAAGGGTCCCCAGTTTACATCTGCAATCAGGTGTTCAGCACAAAAGCATGTCATTTCTATACCTAACAGCCTGACCTAAAGACCAGTGTCAAGACATACTCTACCAAGGGACCAATGGTCATTTGTTTGCCCCACACTACTTCAGAACTAGAAGGTGGGATGAATTGACAGGATTTCAGCTTTAGCGGCTGTGAGATTAGAGGCCAGGCTCTGAGAAAGTCATCTGCAACCTATTATAGCTAAAGGCTTATTGCCAATGACAGCAACTTATGGATGTGTCTATGTAGCAGACTAATGGTCAATAACATTTCTTTTCAATACCCTGCTGCAACATCAAGCCAAGCACTGCGTTTATTAAGTGCCATGGAATTTCCTGTCTGCTCTGGAAACTGCAGGTTTTTACCCTGATTGCAGCAGTCTGACAAGAAAATCTGAAAAATCAGTTAAGAAATGGAGGAACATCTCATTCTTCACAACAAAAAAGAATGAGAGATGCAAAATGTCATTGCTTTGGTGTGCTGGCAAACTTCCTGGAATCAGTCGACCAAAGATAACTGTTTATAAATATTTGCGATATGAAGATACTGTATATAAATTGCATTTTTATTATTATTATAAAAGTGTGGTGTGTTTTTATCTTAGGGGAGAAAAAAAAGGAAAATAGCTCTGCAGTGTATTCTAAATACATATTTGGTGTTTTGTGCTGTGCATAGCATGTTGTTAATAAAAACCTGAATTCTTCTTTGCTCCTATCTCTTGAGCAAAGTGGCTACTCCCTTAACTTCTCCCAGCACGAGGTGCTAAGAGGCTGGTGGAACAGCACTGGAGTTGCACTCTCAAGATCACTCTACCTTAAGGTTTTCTGCTGCAGACCCATAACCCCAGTATCTAAGAATCTCCCATGTAAAATCAATAGCAATAACAAAATCCCTTAGAGACTTCATGGAGTCTGTCGGACGTTATAGCTGAAGCTGTGCTGGAGGAATAGCTGGGGATGGCTGCAGCTTGTTCCAGCTGTTCTGGCAGGTTTTATTGCAGGGAGAGGCTCAGAGCTGCTGCCTGTGGAACTCTCACAATCCAGATAATTGCTTTTCTGATCTTTTTACCACTGATAAAGACAGGAGAATGGCTGAAATACAATAGAAGCAGCTCCCACACCCATGTATATTCTGTTCCCGACCAGCTGGCCTTCATGCCATGTCAGTCTAGGACTCCTTGCATCCAACTCTGGCAACCCTTCTGCTGCTCCCTGTCCTCTCACAGGCTCATTTGCACAGCTCTGCTCAGGGACATCAGCTGGGTCATATAATCTCACTTCATCCAAAGCCTGGCCCCTCCATCATCCCACTAACACACCTCGATCCTGAGTAAAAGCCCTTCCTGCTATTCCCATACCAGTGCAAATCTATTCCTGTTTAATTGCTGTCTCTCCCACCTTGCAACCCTATCAAAATCTACATTTTAATTTGTCATTTCTTCTTGATTCTGAGTCTTCTACCTGTTATTCCCTGCAACAACAGGCAGCATGGCACAACCAATTCCACTTCCATTCTCCTTTCTAAAGCACGGCTCAAAAACAAGTGCTACCCTACCAGTAAACCTACCTGAAATCTATTGAGCTGACTGTCAGCTGGCTCCATGAAACAGAGGTAAACAATTAAAACACAATGTCTGCAATAATCAGCCTGCAGAGCATTAACTCCCTGCCATTTGAGCCCTGAATTAGTAGTGTCAATTGGATTCAGTGCTGGCTGGCACACCAGGCCATTCCCACAGACCAGGAGGGTCTCTCTAAGCACCTCCTATCAGACTCTCTTTTGCCTCTCTTATCATGGCTTTGCACCTTCTGCTTCCTTGACAAATAACCATTCAGTATACAGCTCATGGCTGCAGGGACCTTACTTTTACCCCAGTCAGCCACCAGCTTGAGACAAATACCAGTAAAAGACCCAGTATTTAGGACCTTTAAGACACATTGGACAGAAATTGCACTAGATACTCAAACCACTCCCAAAGCAAGAGATAAATAAGGATATAAATAAATAAAATAGGTAAATAAATAGATAGAGCCATATACAGAAAGAGTTGGAAGGAGACTGCATATCATTCCTATATTAAAAACATGACTTCTGTTGCATTCTTTAAGAGCAGGAATTCTGTTTACATTCATATGCAGGCTTATTCATGACTGGGGGAAGCAGTATTACCAGCATTTGAATGAATTAGTCCTCAGCGGGGTTCAAAGTTTGGAGAATCATGCCTCCTTGCCTTTCCCATTGTAAATGTTAACTAAACGCATCTCTGGTGAGAGTTGCCAGCTCAATAGCCCTGGAGATTAACCTGCCAGATTCTCTCATCAGTTGCAGCACTGTAAACCCTGAGTAATTCTGACTATAATCAGAGTACTCCAAAATTGCAGCCGGTGGTTGGATTTTGGTACTGCAACAATCCGTTCTTACCAACAGCAGAAACAGACCTAGTTCAACTACACAGCAGTGCTCCCAACACCCCCAGTAAGGCCCGGATTTGATCAAACAACAGATACAGCACTGGCAGCAACATTATTTGCTTTACCGAAGTGGAAGCCAGTAGTGTGCCCCTCTAACATGACTCACACTTTACCTCAAAACTTGATGGAAAGACCAACCCTCCTTCATAGCTTGCATACAGTAAAGTCAGAATTAGCACCAACAATGAGATTTTTCAGGGATGACTTCAGCCTGGTAACACCAATTCAAAATGGTGGGGTTTTCATCACTGATTTCTATGGAAGGATAATAGCAGCAAAATAAAGCGCTCTGAAAATACTAAGGCCAGCAGAAAGAACCGGGGTACTTGGATGTGCTCATAAGTGGCCCCTATGCTGTTGTCATCAATATCAGCCTGCTACCTGTTATACTGAAAAGGATGGTGACATTCCCTACTTCTCTAATCCCGCCCCAGGGTCCCCAGTACCAATGGTGTGAAGCTACCAAGGTGAAGCTATTGCTGGGGTTGAACTGATGCTCAAGACATCAAGATGCCTGAGCAGCTCCAAGGTAGACCAGGTTTTCCCTGGACCTCTCCATGTCACAACCAAGAGTCCACAAGGTAGCATGCTTCCCTCATTTCCCAATTTTCCTTTTCATTGGGATTGCTGATATTTGACCAGATCAGATTCCTTTAAAGAGAGAAACTCGGACTTTGAACCAGTAGGAATTCAGCTTGAAATGGAGTGAAGTGATTAATTGACCAATTCTCTCTCTACCTCCATGCCTTCATCACTGTGGACTTTCTGCACTGAACATGTGATGATTTACGATGTTGACATCATCGTGTAGCTCACTCAATATTTTATAAAAGGCCTTAAAAAGAGTGGTTGGCTCAGTAGTGATGGATAAGATTCGGTATTAAAGCACCATGTGTTTGGAGGGGCTGCAGCCCACAAAACCTTTAAAACTTTGGAGATTCTGCCATCATTTAGGACAGAGGACTGGCATGTTTTACCACCTGTGATGTGGAGAGTAGGTGTTTTGTGGGCCTTGACAGCCTGAAAGCTTCTCACAGTAAAGAGCAGGACTTGAACATTTCTACCAAGAGCAAAGAACCATCACAATTCTCTTTGCTTTCTCATGTTGTGCCCATAAATGTCCAAAGACTGAGATTTTAATCAACCTGTAACCTTCCTGCAGCCCTTTTGGAGTTGCCTGGGGTAGGGAGGGAGCCACTGTTTTTGTGTGAACACATGCAGGATACTATCTTGACTCCTGAGAACCTCATTATGCAAAATGTATTGACAAAAATGAACAAGAGTAGAGCAGAGCAACAAAACAGTCAGATAATTAGAGCAGTCAAAGAATGAAAGGGTCAAATATGCCTGTCATGGCTGTGAATGGGAGACAGGATATCAATATGAATACAACAAAGGGAAAAAAGCAAATGCAGACCAAACCTGAGGAAAAACTTCCTGACAGCAAGGCAGGGCAGCAGGTTGTGAAATGTCCCCCAAAGCATGCAACTGGGTCCTTGCTGCTAGGAAACAGATCAGACGGAACCATGCTGGTCCACAGCTCAGTGCCCAAGCGGCACACTTGTTCTGCAGTAATGGCCAGCTATGGGTATCACTCCTTGCACTTCCAACTGGATGTTTTCATCTGTGGTGCATGTCTTGGGCTCACAGCAGCCTGCCACTGTGCAGATGTTAAGCAGATGTCACCTCCCTCCCTCTGGTGGTTAAAGTGATTTTAGGATGAGATGATAATTACTCCCTGAAAGGCTGTGTGCACAATGCAGTAGGGTGCTGTAGGTTGCACTCCAGTGCAACCAAGAGCTGGGGTTCATCACAGGTAAAACATTAAACCGTGGTCACAACACAAGCTGATTTCTCAGTGCGTTTGTGCACACCCACTCCTTGACTCACTGCTAGAGAAAGCTCTAGAAAAGGTTCCACTAAGCAACACAGTATGTTCCAGGCTGTATTGGCCATGGTATTCATCCAGTCCCCTATCTTGTCCACAACAGCAGTCAATACCAGATGCTTCAACGAAGGTGCAAGAACACCCCACAGACAGATGTGGAACAGCTTGTTCCTCTACGTTAGGCCTTGAACTGGGTTTTGAGACCTAGAAAAGACTTAAATCCTACTGACTACATGTGGCTGGCTCTTCTTCCCAGAATGTATTCTCCTTGATTAAGAGAACTCTGGATACTCTCAGTGAATACTGGATTTCTGAGTCCTGCTGAAGGCTAGCTATTGATGATGTTACATTACAATGATTTCTACAGCCAACCTGCCTGTTACAGGGAAAAAAATCCT